>NC_057795.1:200089703-200097544 GCF_018294505.1 Triticum aestivum
CAAGGGGATCGGGGGGTGGGGGGTTTGTGCGGTCGTGGGAGGGTGGCGGCGCCAGGAGGGAAGCGAGGGGGAGTGGGGTGACGGGGTGGGGTTAGGGTTCCGGGGGCGTGGGGTTATGGGGGGTGGCCGGCTGGGCCTTTGCCCAGTTGGGCCGGTGGTGGCCTAGTCGGCTGGGCCGTCAGGCCCAGTGGGGGGGTCCTTTTTTTTTGGTTTGTTTTCTGTTTGTTTTTTTGTGTGTTATCTTTTCTTTATTTATTTTCTTTTAATTTTTGTTTTATAAAATATAAATACAACTCCTAATTTAATGTTATAATTTATTCTACTGCCCCAAAAGTTTGACACCTAATTAAAACAGTTTGCATTATTAATATTTTTAAAAGGCACTTAATTAATTGTCATAGTTGCTATTTTAATTAGTTTAGAGCCTTTAAACATTTTATAAAAATGTAGTTTCACCTCCATAATTACCTATGTATTATTTGGTTCACTCCGAACATTTAAATTTTAATATTTGAAAACTTTTATTGTTTACTCGATTTCGTATTTGAAATTCGAACCGGTTTTTGAACTAACTCGAGATTAGCAACTATAAACGAGGTGACGTGGCATCATTAGCAGAGGGTCACTGTAGCTTAATTACCCGGGCGTCACAATTCTCCTCCACTACAAGAAATCTCGTCCCGAGATTTAAGAGGGGGTATAAGGGGGAAGGTCTGGTTACGAAATCCTAACGAATCTTCTCAGTCTTGGTTGCTCTTCTTGAAGAGGTCGATCCATTACATTGACATCTTCATTTCTCTGCTTCAGGTCATCATGGGGATGTCGTCCTTTGCTTCCTTTGCTTCAGGATCTCCAACGTACTTACGAATAGGTAAGGGGCAGCTTGACTACGACAGAATGCTTGTGAGGGATACAACCTGGGGGTTAACCCATGAATGAGCATAAGATTATCTCTCGAGTTGAACATATAAAATACCTCGAGAGCAAGGTACGAAGGTACAATAAGAGGTTCCAAGCGGATAAATAGTTGCTCGAAGTCTAAACCAGAGTGAGAAAGGGGTTCAGAGTAGCGAGAGTAAGTATGGCGGGTGATACCAGAATAGAGCAGTAGGAAGGTGGCTCATGAATTTCATACGAGTCCACGCGCGAGGAATAACTTTGGAAACATGAGGGTGTACAGGAGAGTCAGGTTTCGATCCAGTGGACCTGTGGGTTATGGGCCCACCATGTGGGTTAAAAGTAGAAAGGGGGGCTGACATCTTGTACGATCACGATAGCAAGGCATGTCAGAGAGTAGCATGTCAGTTATGTCGGCAACAATGTCGGTACCAAGGGCGAGGGACGAAGAGAACCATTTTCCTGCTCGTTGAACGAGGCGGACCAGTAGGCAGAGTTCTCGTCCATCGGTGGTTACCGGAATGTCATCAACAAAAGTAACATGGTCTTACTGACAGAATTGTACAACAAGGTGTTTACATAAGCAGGAAAATATTACATCTCAGATCATATAGATCACAAGAAAGGTTAAACCAACAATGGAAGGAAAATATGATCATCAGATTAAACAGAACAATGGAAAGGAAAATGTGTTTAAACACATATTTCAGGGGTATATCCTTCCCAATGACAAGCAGAGCAAGATATCCATGACAGGATATAAAGTAGAAAACCATTTAGGTAAGGGGGAAGGAATCTCATGATATTACCCATACAACGGTGTTAGGATAAGTGATAAATAAAATTTAGCATCGTGCTTCAAATGTTCCTGTTGAAAATCGGAGTACCATTGACATGCTTCGAGATAGCATTGACCTGGTCTTCATGTGAAGATCAGACTTTGGGTAACACGAAGGATCCATCAGGAATAACTTGTAGAATAAGTCTTATAATTTCCTCATGGACGAATGGATAACCTTGCTGAAAAGGAATCTATAATGATAGGTCCTCCAGCCGGGGGGGGGGGGGTGCTAGGCATGACATCAGGTTACCGGGTCATCAAAGGATCAACATCATAACTCTTGGAAAATTGTCCCAACCATCATATCTGACCGAGATTCAGATCCGATTGGTGTCAGGATACCTCAGACTTAGGATACCTGAGAAGAAAAGGTGCAACGCAAATTGACGAGATGGCATTGTAAGATTCTCGGGGAAATGAACTACGAAGTGATTTCCGTTAACAAGAGTCCATCATTAACCCAAGGAGAAGACAAGGAGGTGTCTGGTGAACTCAACGGCAATTCACCGAGATTCCCAAAAGATGGATTTCCACCATTAAGTGAACAAGGAGATAACATTTGTCAGATCAAATGATATACGGAAGTATGCTCGAGGAAAACATACACAATTAAACATTGGTTGAAAGGTGCGCCCGAAATATGGGTTGGGTTGCACGACCAATGTCAGAATGGTGATTCAATTAGCGAAGGACTTAGAATGAACTATCGCCCATTCACTTCAAAGCAATAGGGTTGCTAGAAGTTTTGAATTCACACGTCATAGCTCCATTGTCGGTATTCCGGTTGAAAACAATACGGGGACCAAGGAATGAACGAAGATGGCAAGTAGTATTATGATATCAAGAATTATTTAGAGGTGGTGAAATTCTCACCACATCCTTGATAAAAAGAGATGGTAATACTTCCGAGGTAAGGAAGATCAACTGCTGGGTAGCAGTGATCTCAAGGTTTACACCAAACACGAACAAGTTGTGTTGAACGAAAGGCAATAAAGTGGTCGATGAGAACAGGAATCATCGAGGGGCAAGGATGGTATTACCCATCATGAATTCAATTGAATTCCTGGAAGAGCTCATAAGGTTGATGATGATCACGACACAATTGTCGAGAGATTTCATGCACATGTAGTCAATCAGCGACGACATCAAGTCAAAGGAATGATGAAGCAAGAGGTTATTGGAACCACCGTTACGACACAAACTCGAACTCAAGCTTGTTGTTTAAGGTGAAAGGGTATGACGAGGACAATCGACGTAAGGTTAGTTCATCGTCGAAAATTGGTGCTCCGAAAATAAGGACCAGGTAGCCCCGTTAGAATTCGTCACGACAACGATATAGCCAAACAGGCTAGGAATGGCGTGATCGGGTAACAAACTCGTACTTATAGAAGCTTGCTGAAGAGTTGTTGAACCGTAGAGCGGACTCGGTTCAGTTATCGGTGTCTTTGAGTGTTCAATAACTCAAAGCCCGCGAAAAATTGGAATCGATGGGAAGGTAGCACTTGATGAAGAACTCATAAAAAGTTATGCAGTTCCATGATAATCTCGAGATACCAGGGGGGTAATACTCGACACAAGATCAAAGTAAAGGTTGGACTGGTGTATTGATCCATAGAAGACAATTGTTTTAACTTATCAGAGAAATGAGATCAAAGAAGAACAATCATGGTCGGAACCACGGTTGCAAGGGATCAATTCACAGATACCATAGGTTAGTTATCAAGGAAATAGTTATTGTTACAAGAAGCTTTCATGATAGGATATATATCGCGTCCATGGGCATGAACACAAGTTCAAGGTCGACTCCCACTTCTCCAATGCATAACCTTTCATTCACTTCTCACGTTCGGTGAAGTTGTAGTGTTGAAATTTTGTCTGGTGAAGCACCAGAAGGGTATGACTCGTGAAAACTTTCGGGTTCACACGTTTTAGAGAACGCATATGTTCAACCCATAGGGGCTTCTTAGAAACACATACCACAAGTTTCAAGAGTAAATAACACAAACTCGATGGCAGAGCATGGTTGAGAAAAGCAGAGGATACAATTTACCAAAGGCATTATGTATCCGAGGAAAGGCTCACAAGGTTATTGAATATGAAGGGCGTTGTCAGATAAATCCAACAAAGGACTTGATGGTCCACAAGGGATCTGATACGAGTATCGGTACTCAACTAGAGGAAGAAGAATGCAAGGAGATCAGATTATAGAAACAACTGACTAACTCAATTGTCAAATGCAAAGGAATTATGATTTCCAAATCAAGGGATCAAAAGCAATGCTCTAATTAGGGATGGATAAGTTGAATAGCCTTAGGTACAACCAACGACAATTGCATTGGTCGAGAACCAACTCCAGTTAAAAGAATGGAAGCTCAGCCAGAAAGGTAATTTATAAGGATCAATGATGATTGCGTGTATTCGCAAACATATTGAGTCAACAGACTCAAAATGATAATGACAATGAATGTCATTAAGACTACGAGACTTATGGGATTAACCATAATGCAAGCAAGCAAGAATTTCAAGAGCCAAAGGCTCCAGAGGGTTTTCGGAAGATCGAATATTATTTTGAAGACTTTTGTGAAACACAAGAACAACTGGGGATGAGCGGATACTCGGCAAGCGCGAGTAATTATCCGTAGGGGTATTCATGCAGCAAGGAACTGCAGGGCAGTAAGCGTAAAGAATTCTCGGAATATCGAAGAGTATTTCAGGACATCTTGTAATAACAAGAGCAACTGGGGATGACAATATGAACGATAGGTGTAAGTAGTTATCCAGAGGGATTTATCGATGGAAGTGAATTGCAAAAGCGATGGCACATAGTCTCGAGAGCACATCGTAGAGTATCTTCGGAATCTTCTGGTGCAGCAGGCGGTCATCGGTAACAAGTGGCTCTCCGGGAGAAAGTACTTGCGAGAACCTAAAGTTAGTTTTGTTTTTAGCGAAATCCTTTAACCCGAATAGAAGAGAGCTCAGAGTCCCAGAGTAAAGGTCGAGGAGTAAAAGATCCTAATACCACCAAATGGCGACGTGGGCCCGTAAGGCACACAGCCAAGTTAGTAAAAGTTTTTGCAATGCCTAGACTCGACTTCGGCCAAGGAGTGTGGATGGGGGATTCCTACAGGCAGTCGGCTCTGATACCAACTTGTGACGCCCCCGATTTAATCGTATACTAATCATGCATGCAAATGTGTACGATCAAGATCAGGGACTCACGGGAAGATATCACAACACAACTCTACAAATAAAATAAGTCATACAAGCATCATAATACAAGCCAGGGGCCTCGAGGGCTCGAATACAAGTGCTCGATCATAGACGAGTCAGCGGAAGCAACAATATCTGAGTACAGACATAAGTTAAACAAGTTTGCCTTAAGAAGGCTAGCACAAACTGGGATACAGATCGAAAGAGGCGCAGGCCTCCTGCCTGGGATCCTCCTAAACTACTCCAGGTCGTCATCAGCGGGCAGCACGTAGTAGTAGGCACCTCCGGAGTAGTAGGGGTCGTCGTCGACGGTGGCGTCTGGCTCCTGGACTCCAGCATCTGGTTGCGACAACCAGAAAGAAAGGAAAGGGGAAAAAGGGGGGAGGAAGCAACCGTGAGTACTCATCCAAAGTACTCGCAAGCAAGGAACTACACTACATATGCATGGGTATATGTGCAAGGAGGCCATATCAGTGGACTGAACTGCAGAATGCCAGAATAAGAGGGGGATAACTAATCCTGTCGAAGACTACGCTTCTCGCAGCCACCGTCTTGCAGCATGTAGAAGAGAGTAGATTGAAGTCCTCCAAGTAGCATCTCCAAGTAGCATCTCCAAGTAGCATCTCGAGTAGCATAATCCTACCCGGCGATCCTCTCCTCGTCGCCCTGCGGAAAAGCGATCACCGGGTTGTCTGTGGAACTTGGAAGGGTGTGTTTTATTAAGTATCCGGTTCTAGTTGTCATAAGGTCAAGGTACAACTCCAAGTCGTCCTGTTACCGAAGATCACGGCTATTCGAATAGATTAACTTCCCTGTAGGGGTGCACCACATAGCCCAACACGCTCGATCCCATTTGGCCGGACACACTTTCCTGGGTCATGCCCGGCCGCGGAAGATCAACACGTCGCAGCCCCACCTAGGCAAAACAGAGAGGCCGGCACGCCGGTCTAAACCTAAGCGCACAGGGGTCTGGGCCCATCGCCCATAGCACACCTGCACGTTGCGAGGGCGGCCGGAAGCAGAACTAGCCCCCTTAATACAAGAGCAGGCTTACGTTCCAATCCGGCGCGCGCCGCTCCGTCGCTGACGTCTGAAGTGCTTCGGCTGATACCACGACGTCGGGATACCCATAACTACTCCCACGTAGATGGTTAGTGCGTATAGGCTCGTAGCCAGACTCAGATCAAATACCAAGATCTCGTTAAGCGTGTTAAGTATCCGCGAACGCCGAACAGGGCCAGGCCCACCTGTCTCCTAGGTGGTCTCAACCTGCCCTGCCGCTCCGCCACAAAGTAACAGTCGGGGGCCGTCGGGAACCCAGGCCCACCTCTACCGGGATGGAGCCACCTGTCCTTTCAGCCCCCTCGTCAGAATCACTTGCGGGTACTCAATGAGCTGACCCGACTTTAGTCACCATCTGTATAGTATGTATGTATGTATAGTATATACCCGTGATCACCTCCCAAGTGATCACGGCCCGATAGTATAGCAAGGCAGACTGACAAGAATGTAGGGCCAATGATGATAAACTAGCACCCTATACTAAGCATTTAGGATTGCAGGTAAGGTATCAACAGATGTGGCGACAATGCCAGGCTATGCATCAGAATAGGATTAACGGAAAGCAGTAACATGCTAAACTACTCTAATGCAAGCAGTGTAGAGAAGAGTAGGCGATATCTGGTGATCAAGGGGGGGCTTGCCTGGTTGCTCTGGCAAGAGAGAGAGGGGTCGTCAACTCCGTAGTCGAACTGGTCAGCAGCAGCGTCGGTCTCGTAGTCTACCGGAGAGAAGAGGAGGAAGAAATAATGAATACAGAGCAAACAAAGCACCACAAAATATATCAAGGCAATACGCGGTGTTCGGTGTGCCCTAACGCGGTAGTAGGTGATACCGGTGAAGGAGGGAAAACCCCCGGGAAAGTATTCCCGGTGTTCCGTGTTTTCGGGCAGAGGAGCCGGAGGGGGAAAGTTGCGGGTTCGATAGGTTAGGGGTGTGTGGCGGACGAACGGACTGCGTATCCGGATTCGTCTCGTCGTTCTGAGCAACTTTCATGTTGAAAATATTTTAATACGAGTTACGGATTAAAAGATATGATTTTCTAAAGATTATATTAATTTCTGGAATTTAATTAATTAATTATTTAATTCGAAAATGAATTTATGACGTCAGCATGATGTCATGCTGACGTCAGCAGTCAACAGGGTTGACTTGGTCAACCTGACAGGTGGGTCCCGTTCGTCATTGACTGTTTAGTCTAATTAATGTTTAGCTAATCTAATTACTGTTTAATTAAACTAATTAGTTAATTAGGTTAATCTAATTATGATTAATTAACTTAATTAATTCCTTAATTAATTAATTAATTTAATTATTATTTATTTATTTAATATATATATATTTTTTATTCCTTTTTTTTAAGTTCTGGGGCGTGGGCCCCATCTGTCAAGGGCCCGAAGGCCATAGTGGGCACTGGACTATCGGGCGGTGGGTGTGGGCGCCCAGCGTGGCCAAACCCGCCCGGGTGCGGGGGCTGGGGAAGGCCGTGGCCGGAGCAGCAGGGGCCGTCGAGAGACGGCGGCGGCCGGAGCCGGGGCTGCGTGGCGGCGCCAGCTGTAGTAGCAGTTCCGGAGGAGCGGCGACAATGGGTGCAGGGCGACGGGCGTGAGTAGCTGCGCCCGGAGGCGGTAGCAGTAGGAGGCGGCAATGGTAGCGAGCAGGGACGGGGCTCAGGCGCGGCGCGGGCGCAGCCACACGTGGTGGCGGGCAAACACGGCGAGGCCGCGCACGGGCACGGGGCGACGCGTCCAGGGCGGAGCAGGGTCGGAGCGCGGACGGCGACCTACGGTGGGAGGCGGAGGGGGATTGGGCAAGGGGCTCACAGGGGAGGTCG
>NC_057795.1:200098203-200115830 GCF_018294505.1 Triticum aestivum
TGTTTTATAAAATATAAATACAACTCCTAATTTAATGTTATAATTTATTCTACTGCCCCAAAAGTTTGACACCTAATTAAAACAGTTTGCATTATTAATATTTTTAAAAGGCACTTAATTAATTGTCATAGTTGCTATTTTAATTAGTTTAGAGCCTTTAAACATTTTATAAAAATGTAGTTTCACCTCCATAATTACCTATGTATTATTTGGTTCACTCCGAACATTTAAATTTTAATATTTGAAAACTTTTATTGTTTACTCGATTTCGTATTTGAAATTCGAACCGGTTTTTGAACTAACTCGAGATTAGCAACTATAAACGAGGTGACGTGGCATCATTAGCAGAGGGTCACTGTAGCTTAATTACCCGGGCGTCACATTGTGGCATGAATGTTCAGATCCAAATGAATACAAAATAAAAGTTCATATTGACATATGAAATAGTAATATTTCAAGCATACTAATCAAAGTAATCATGTCTTCTCAAAATAACATGGCTAAAGAAAGTTATCCCTACAAAATCATATAGTCTGGCTATGCTCTATCTTCATCACACAAAGTATTTAATCATGCACAACCCCGATGACAAGCCAAGCAATTGTTTCATACTTTAATAATCTCAAACTTTTTCAACTTTCACGCAATACATGAGCGTGAGCCATGGACATAGCACTATATGTGGAATAGAATGGTGGTTGTGGAGAAGACAAAAAGGAGAAGATAGTCTCACATCAACTAGGCGTATCAACGGGCTATGGACATGCCCATTAATAGATATCAATGTGAGTGAGTAGGGATTGCCATGCAACAGATGCACTAGAGCTATAAATATATGAAAGCTCAATAAAAGAAACTAAGTGGGGTGCATCCAACTTGCTTGCTCACGAAGACCTAGGGCACTTTTGAGGAGGCCCATCACTGGAATATACAAGCCAAGTTCTATAATGAAAAATTCCCACTAGTATATGAAAGTCACAATATATGAGACTCTCTGTCATGAAGCTCATGGTGCTATTTTGAAGCACAAGTGTGGAAAAAGAGATAGTAGCATTGTCCCTTCTCTCTTTTTCTCTCTCTTTTTTATTTTTTTTCTTTTTCTCCTTTTTTTCTTTGGCCTTATCTTTTTTTCTTTTTGGCCTTTCTCTTTCTTTTTTCTTTTTGTAAAGTCCGAAGCCTCATCCCGACTTATGGGGGAATCATAGTCTTCATCATCCTTTCCTCACTAGGATAATGCTCTAATAATGAAGATCATCACACTTCTATGGATTTACAACTCAAAGCTAGAACAAGATATGACTCTATATGAATACCTCCGGCGGTGTACCGGGATATGCAATGAATCAAGAGCGACATGTATGAAAATTATGAAGGTGGCCTTGCCACAAATACAATGTCAACTACATGATCATGCAAAAAGCAATATGACAAAAGTAATGCGTGTCATATGAACGGAACGGTGGAAAGTTGCATGTCAATATATCTCGGAATGGCTATGGAAATGCCATAATAGGTAGGTATGGTGGCTGTTTTGAGGAAGGTAAATGGTGGGTGTATGGTACTGGCGAAAGTTGCGCGGTACAAGAGAGGCTAGCAATGGTGGAAGGGTGAAAGAGTGCGCATAATCCATGGACTCAACATTAATCAAAGGAACTCATATACTTGTTGCAAAAATTGATAAGTCATCAAAAACCAAAGTACTACGTGCATGCTCCTAGTGGGATAGATTGGTAGGAAAAGACCATCGCTCGTCCCCGACCGTCACTCATAAGGAAGACAATCAATAAATAAAATTGTGCTCCAACTTCATCACAAAGCGGTTCACCATACGTGCATGCTACGTGAATCACAAGCTTCAACACAAGCATTGTTTAAATTCATAATCACCCAACTAGCATGACTTTAATATCACTACCTCCATATCTCAAAACAATTATCAAGCATCAAATTGATTATAGCATCCAATTCACTTTCTATGATAGTTTTTATTATACCCAACTTGGATGCTCATCATTCTAGGACCAACTTTATGATCACAACAAATACCATGCTGTTCTAAAAGACTCTCAAAATGATATAAGATAAGCATGAGAGACTAGCAATTTCTTCAAAATTAAGACACCACCGTGCTCTAAAAGATATAAGTGAAGCACTAGAGCAAAAACTATCAAGCTCAAAAGATATAAGTGTAGCACATAGAGTATTCTAGCAAAATTCTAATCAAATAGGCTTCTCCCAAAAGGTGTGTACAGAAAAGATGATTGTGGTAAACTAAAAAGAAAAGACTAATATAATACACGATGCTCCAAGCAAAACACATATCATGTGGCGAATAAAAATATAGCTCCAAGTAAAGTTACCAATGAACGAAGACGAAAGAGGGGATGCCTTCCCGGGGAATCCACAAGCTTAGGCTTTTGGCTATTCTTGAATATCTTGGGGTGCCATGGGCATCCCCAAGCTTAGGCTCTTGCCACCGTTTATTCCATAGTCCATAAAAGCTTTACCCAAAACTTGAAAACTTCACAACACAAAACTCAATAAGAAATCTTATAAGCTCCGTTAGTGAAAGAAAACAAAACCACCACATAAGGTACTGAAATGAACTCATTCTTTATTTATATTGGTGTTAAACCTACTGTATTCCAACTTCTTTATGGTTTATAAACTAATTTACTAGCCATAGATGCATTGAAATAAGCAAACAACAACGAAAAACAGAATCTGTCAAAAACAGAACAGTCTGTAGCAATCTGTAACTAAGGCAAACTTCTGGAACTCTAAAAATCCTACCAAAATAGGAAGTCCTGGACAATTTGTCTATTGAACAGAAGCAAAAAGAATCAACGCAAAATCACGTTCCTGTGATTTAACAAAATTATATTCGTGCGTGCAAAGTTTCTGTTTTTCAGCAGAATCAAATCAACTATCATCGTAGGTTATCCTATAGGTTCTACTTGGCACAAACACTAATTAAAAGATAAAAACACATCTATCCAGAAGTTAGATGCAAGATTTATTACTAAACAGGAGCAAAAACAAACAAAAAAACATAAATAAAAATTGGGTTGCCTCCCAACTAGCGCTATTGTTTAACGCCCCTAGCTAGGCATAAAAGCAAGGATAGATCTAACGAGTGCCATCTTTGGCACTAGGTTCATAAGTAGCACGCATGATAAATTCATAAGGTAATTTAACTTTCTTTCTTGGAAAGTGCTCCATGCCTTTCTTTAATGGAAATTGGAATCTAATATTCCCTTCCTTCATATCAATAATCGCACCAATCGTTCTAAGGAAACGTCTACCAAGAATAATAGGGCAAGAAAGATTGCAATCTATATCAAGAACGATAAAATCTACGGGCACCAAATTTCTATTTTCAACAATAAGAACATCATTGATCCTTCCCATAGGCTTTTTAATGGTGGAATCCGCAAGGTGTAAGTTTAAGGAGCAATCATCAAGATCATGGAAACCTAGAATATCACATAAAGTTTTCGGAATTGTGGAAACACTAGCACCCAAATCACACAAAGCAAAACACTCAAAATCTTTAATTCTAGTCTTTATAGTAGGTTCCCACTCATCATTAAGTTTTCTAGGTATAGAAACTTCCAAATTAAGTTTTTCATCATAAGATTGCATCAAGGCATCAACAATATGTTTGGTAAAAGCTTTGTTTTGACTATAAGCATGAGGAGAATTAATAACGGATTGCAACAAGGAAATACAACCTTTTAAAGAGCAATTATCATAATGAAATTCCTTGAAATCCTAGATAGTAAGTTCAATATTATTAGAAGTTGAGGATTCTCCAATCTCACTTTTACCAAATTTAACATCAAGATCTAGAGACTCTGAATTTTTGGGACGCCTTCTAGGCAAAGTTGATTCATCATCACTCCCATAATCATCAAAATTAATATTGCAAAACATAGATCTAATCAGATACGTATCAATAACTTTAAGATCCTCATCATTGTTTTCATGAAGACTAGAAGAACACGCTTTTATGAAGCTTTCTTTTTTAGCACGCAATCTAGCGGTTCTTTCCTTGCACTCGTCAATGGAAATTCTCATTACTTTGAGAGACTCATTGATATCATGCTTAGGATAAGAAGATCCAAGTTTAAGAGAATTAACATCAAGCGAAAGTCTATCAACATTCCTAGCCAAATCATCAACTTTGAGCAAATTTTCTTCAAGCACGGCATTAAAATTCTTTTGAGAAACCATAAATTCTTTCACACTATTCTCAAAATCAGAGGGAATCTTATTAAAATTACCATAAGAATTATTGTAGGAATTTCCATAATTATTAGAGGGATTACTAGGGAACGGTCTAGTATTAAAATTTCCTCTATAAGCATTATTTCCAAAACTATTCCTACCAACAAAATTCACATCCATAGATTCATTATTATTCTCAATCAAGGAAGACAAAGACATATCATTAGGATCAAGAGGAGTATTTTTAGTAGCAAACATCTTCATAAGTTCATCCATCTTTCCACTCAAAACATTGAATTCTTGTATAGCATGCACTTTTTTACTAGAAGATCTTTCGGTGTGCCATTGAGAATAATTAGCCATAATATTATCAAGCAATTTTGTAGAATCTCCTAACGTGATTTCCATAAACGTGCCTCCCGCGGCCGAATCTAAGAGATTTCTAGAAGCAAAGTTCAAACCGGCATAAAATTTTTGTATGATCATCCATAAATTCAAACCATGAGTAGGGCAATTGCGAAGCATCAATTTCATTCTTTCCCAAGATTGGGCAACATGCTCATGATCAAGTTGTTTAAAATTCATAATATCGTTCCGAAGAGTGATGATCTTAGCGGGAGGAAAATACTTAGAGATAAAATCATCTTTGCACTTGTTCAAGAATCAATACTATTTTTAGGCAAAGACGAAAACCAAACTTTAGCATGATTTCTAAGTGAAAATGGAAATAACTTCAATTTGACAATATTGTTATCCGTAACTTTCTTCTTTTGCATGTCACACAAATCAACAAAATTGTTTAGATGAGTAGCGGCACCTTCACTAGGAAGGCCGACAAATTGATCTTTCATAACAAGATTCAGCAAAGCGGTATTGATTTCACAAGACTCAACATCATTAATAGGAGCAATCAGAGTACTAAGGAAATCATCATTATTGGTATTCGAGAAGTCACACAACTTGGTATTATCTTGTGCCATGGCAACAAGTAATCCAACACACAAGCAAACAGAAAAACAACAATCAAAAAAGAGAGGAGGAGATTGGGAAAGAGAGGGCGAATAAAACAACAAGGGTGAAGTGGGGGAGAGGAAAACGAGAGGCAAATGGCAAATAATGTAAATGCGAGGGAGATGGGTTTGTGATGGGTACTTGGTATGTCTTGACTTGAGCGAAGACCTCCCTGGCAACGACGCCAGAAATTCTTCTTGCTACGTCTTGAGCTTGCGTTGGTTTTCCTCGAAGAGGAGAGGGTGATGCAGCAAAGTGTAGCGTAAGTATTTCCCTCAGTTTTGAGAACCAAGGTATCAATCCAGTAGGAGGCTCCTCAAAAGTCCCACGCACCTACACAAATAAAATGAGAACTCGCAACCAACGCAATAAAGGGGTTGTCAATCCCTTCACGGCCACTTGCGGAAGTGAGATCTAATAAAGATAATATGATAAGATAAATATATTTTTGGTAATTTTGATATAGATGCAAAAAGTAAAGATGCAAATAAAGGTAGATTGAAAGCAAATATGATAAGAGATAGACCCCGGGGCCATAGGTTTCACTAGAGGCTTCTCTCAAGATAGCATAAGTATTACGGTGGGTGAACAAATTACTATCGAGCAATTGATAGAAAAGCGCATAGTTATGAGATTATCTAGGCATGATCATGTATATAGGCATCACGTCCATAACAAGTAGACCGACTCCTTCCTGCATCTACTACTATTACTCCACACATCGACCGACTCCTGCCTTCATCTAGAGTATTAAGTTCATAAGGAGAGAGCAACGCATTAAGCAAGATGACATGATGTAGAGGGATAAACACATGCAATATGATATAAACCCCATCTTGTTATCCTCGATGGCAACAATAAAATACATGTATTGCAACCCTTTCTGTCACTGGGTAAGAACACCGCAAGATTGAACCCAAAGCTAAGCACTTCTCCCATGGCAAGAAAGATCAATCTAGTAGGCCAAACCAAACTGATAATTCAAAGAGACTTGCAAAGATAACTCAATCATACATAAAAGAATTCAGAGAAGATTCAAATATTATTCATAGATAAACTTGATCATAAACCCACAATTCATCGGATCTCGACAAGCACACCGCAAAAAGAGATTACATCGAATAGATCTCCATAAGAGAGGGGGAGAACATTGTATTGAGATCCAAAAAGAGAGAAGAAGCCATCTAGCTAATAACTATGGACCCGTAGGTCTGTGGTAAACTACTCACAACTCATCGAAGGGGCAAGGATGTTGATGTAGAGGCCCTCCGTGGTTGCTTCCCCCTCCGGCAGAGTGCCGGCAAAGGCTCCAAGATGGGATCTCGCGGATACAGAAGGTTAAGGCGATGGAAATTGTGTTTCGTGGTGCTCCTGGATGTTTTCGAGGTACATAGGTATATATAGGAGGAAGAAGTACGTCGGTGGACGCCCGAGGGGCCCACGAGACAGGGGCGCGCCCTACAGGGGGGAGGGGGGCGCCCTCCTATCTTGTGGAGCCCTCGGAGCTTTCTTGACTTGCACTCCAGGCTCTCCAGATCAGATTTGTTCCAAAAATAACGCTCCCGAAGGTTTCATTCCGTTTGGACTTCGTTTGATATTCCTTTTCTTCGAAATACTGAAATAGGCAAAAAAACAGCAATATGGGCTGGGCCTCCGGTTAGTAGGTTAGTCCCAAAAATGATATAAATGTGTAAAATAAAGCCCATAAACATCCAAAAGGGGTAATATAATAGCATGGAAGAATAAAAAATTATAGATACGTTGGAGACGTATCACGCATCTCCTCCCAGGATGAAACCGACCCCTCGGTCAGGTTCAGGAGCCAAGAACGCGCGCCATCCTTGAGGGCCATTGGGAACCAGTTTGCCATGATCTTCTCGTCGCCGCTGGCCGCCTCGATGCTTAGTTCGTAGAGCTGCAGGAACTCGGCGGGGTCGGCGGTGCCGTCATAGCGAAGAGACAGGTCAAGCTTGAACTTGCTTGGCCAGACGATGTTGCAGAGCTCCGAAATGAACGAGCGACATCCTGCCGTGGCCACCGGAGGTCTTCGAGGGGGTGGAAGCTAGTCTTGATGCCCGCGCACCGCCACCTCCTGCGGCGGTACACGGGCCTGGTGCTGGGGTGCTAGGAGGATGCGCGCTGCTCCTTGGGGTCGCTACACCACCTAGCAGCTCATGTCGTCCCGAACCGGAGCAGGGCGAGGCGGGTTGCACCATGGCGCCACACGCCTTGGCCCGATGTTGACGCCCTGGGCCGGAGGTGGTGGAGGAGCCCCATGCGCCATGTCGCCCGCTGCAGGTGGTTGCTGAGGCAGCGAGCGAGCCGGCTCGTCGGAGCCCCCGCGTGCAACGCTGACAAGCTTAGCGATCCGCTCGAGCCACTCCTCATAGAGGTTGACAACCGGGCGGTTGCGAAGGAGCTCCCGTGCCATGGGCAGAACGGCCTGCGTGTTCGCCTGGCCGCGGCGCATGTGCGATGCCGAAGCTGCTGGGGTCAGTGACGGACTAGCGGTGTGCCCATCATGGGGCACCGATGGGTGCAGCGATGAAGTTTGCTGCTCGTGGCCGGCAGGGCCCGTGGGGGCATTGGCCACCGGAGACGGAGCGCGAAGGGCACAACCATCGCCCGCCGGAGCCGTCTGAGCGACGCGGGCGGTGACTGCGTCCCGACACTCGGTGCGAGCTTGGTGTGAGTCGGCCATGGAGGTGTCGGAGTGGCAGTAGATCGATCGATGCAAGAGAAGATCCGACACACCCCTACCTGGCACGCGAAATGTCGGATTAAGGGATCTGCAAACCCTTGAGAGGTTCGATCTCTGGGGTGCGTGCGGAAATCTACCCAGCCTGCCTACTTGCGATCCTCCTAAGCCTAGCGCATCGAGCTCAAAGGGACAAAGAGACACAACAGTTTATCCTGGTTTGGGCCACCTTGCGGTGTAATACCCTACTCCAACATTTTGGTGGATCGCCTCGGAGGGCTGAGGATGAACTAGTACAATGGATGAACTGGCCTCAAGAGGTGAGGTGTTCTTGGGCTCGCGTGAGCTAGTGTGGTGTGAGCTAGTTCGACCCATCTTGCCTCTATGGTGGTGGCTAGTCCTATTTATAGTGGCCTTGGTCCTCTTCCCAAATGTTGTCAGGAAGGGATACCACAACGGCCGGATTTGAAAGGGGACAAGTAGCACATCTTATCCTGACAAAAGTAGTCTTCGCCTGCAAAAGGCCTCTGGTCGTGACACTGCGGTGGGCTCGTCGATGACCTCCGTCCTGCCGTCCTGGCGGTCTTGGTCTCGTTGCACCAGAATGGAAACCTTTGGCTGATTCCTTGGGACTCTGCGCCTGTGGCTTGCCTCCTTGGCACCAGAGAGGAAACCTGCGCTCTGCACCTGCCTGGCCCCGCCTGGTGCCCGCCTGGCCTTGGTCGTCATGGCTCACGTCAGCTGAGCCTCGTGAGGTGAACCTTGCATAGAACTCTCCGCCCCTCGGGAGCCAGCCTGTTGAGGCCGGTCCCCTCGGGGGTCTTGGCATTATCTGCCTCACGAGGCTTGGCCCCTCGCAAGGGTCTTGAGTTGTTGATGCTGAAGCCGGACCGTACCAGTTGATGAAGCCATATACCTAGGGTAGGGTCATGGACCTGTCCAAGATACCCTCCCCAATGACATCTCTAGAAGAAACCACCTTTCAGTCGACTTGGAAGGGTTCCACTCGACGGACTCAAAGACACTTGACCATGAAGCCAACCACTCGACCGCTAGGAGATCTAAAGTCACTCTGCACTCAATGGTCTGTCATTAAGTAGCTTTTATGGTCATCATAGCACTTTATTTGTCGCGTTACCAGTAACGCTCGACCTTAATGTACCTTAAACCCTGCATAACTGAGGGCCGGAGGGGTCTGGCGGACTCTATATAAGCCAACCCCCTCCTCAGTGTAAAGGGTTCGCACCCCTGTAACTCATATACATATAATCCAGTCGACCGCCTCCGGGCTCCGAGACGTAGGGCTGTTACTTCCTCCGAGAAGGGCCTGAACTCGTAAACATCTTGCGTATACAACTACTCCATAGCTAGGATCTTGCCTCTCCATTCCTACCCCCTATTCTACTGTCAGACTTAGAACCACGACAGTTGGCGCCCACCGTGGGGCAGGTGTCTTAGCAATTTATTGGAGAAGTTGCGATTTTTCTGACCTCCTTCATCATAGTTTCAGGCGGAGTTTTGGTTGAGGGCCGCGAGATCCATCTCGGCGCGCTCACGTTCATCGCCGACGACTCTGCTTGGCTTCAGGAGGCTTCGCTCGACATCGACGCGCTCCCCGTCCACGGGGCGACACACTTACGCGCATGCGTCCGCGTGTCCTCCTGCGGCAACCGTCGATGCAGTATCGGTCGGCCCCTGTGTCGTCCTCCCTCCCTGTTTCCCGCCGGTGCAAGCGCTCCGGTCGGTCGAGGCTTCAGCGGTGGGTGAGGCACGCGTTGGCCCGCCAGTCGGCCACCCCCCTAGTCGCGGCGATTGAGCCCGACGAATCTCTCTACGGCCTGTTCGACTTGTCGACTGGCTCCGCAGAGACTGCATCCGAGTGCGATAGCAGTGATCCGGCGGTGGAGGTGCTGATGGTCATTGGTCCATGCAGTCCTCCTGGCTTTCCCCGCGACGACGGAGGCGACGGCACAGGCGATCCGGCGTAGGCCCATGAAGAGTATCAACCTGAGCCCCTCACTTCGCTGCAGAGGGAAGAACTTCGCCGCCGGAATATGGATGCGCTACACACTCCTATCATTGGAGAAACCCCCGAGGCTCGGGCCTTAGAGGACGCGCGCTTGGCCAACTAGGCTGAGCGCACTCAACTGGAGAACCTCCAGCGAGTACTCGACGAGCGTGCGTGGCAACGAGTTCCAGACTCCAGTCGACGTTAATTTTTTCCACCACCAACTCAGGTATATTGAACTCCGATTTAGAATTTAGCAGCTGCAGCCCGTATAGTAGAGTCGATTCAACCTTCCCAGTCAGAGGCTGGCAGAGGCTTGCTACAGATTAGAGATTTACTCCGGGCAGCAGGAGATCAAAATTCAGCTGTATCGCAGTCGCGGAATAGGATTCACAGTAGATCCGTCACTGCGAATACAGTCCAGTCGGCCCATAGCCCAAGATCGCCCCCGAGGCATGAGGAACATGGAGGCCGGCGTGATGATTAGTACAAGAACCATGAGCAGTGTGATCACCGATTCGATCGTGATGATCGACGTCGAGTGCCCACCCCTCCCCCAAGGGGTGGATCGTACGCGCCTCGACAACAGGATGACAGACGCCAGCACAGTGTTAGGCGAAGGATTCCAGTCGACCCCAGAGAACCAGGCTTCGATGCGAGATTCATTATCGTTCAAGGTTTGGTTGACAGGAACATAGCTCACCGAGAAGGTCATGACAGAGATATACCCACCAGCAGCAGAGTACATGTCTCAGGACCAGAGTGTTTCAGCAGGGCCATCAGGGCTGCGGTGATTCCTCCCAACTTCAGGTTGGCGACTGGAGTCAGTAAGTTCACTAGCGAGTCCAAGCCTGATACTTGGCTTGAAGACTACCGAGTGCCTGTTCAGATTGGCGGTGGCAACGATGAGGTGGCCATGAAACATTTGCCCCTTATGTTGGAGGGTTCATCCAGAGCATGGTTGAATCAGTTGGCACCCAGTAGCATTTACACTTGGGAAGATCTTGCCCGAGTGTTTGTCAGAACATTTGAAGGAACTTGCAAGCGACCAACGGGGTTGACAGAGCTGCAATCTTGTGTGCAAAAGTCGAATGAAACTCTAAAGGATTACATCCAGAGGTGGATCACATTGCATCACACGGTAGAGAATGTATCTGATCACCAGGCAGTCTGTGCCTTCAAGGAAGGTGTTAAGAACAGAGAGCTAAGTTTAAAATTTGGCCGAACCAGAGACATGACCCTAAGTTGAATGATGGAGATTGCCACCAAGTATGCCAATGGTGAAGAAGAGGATCGGCTCCGGAGTGGCAAGTATAAGTCAGCCGCTCATGAAATCGGGGGAGGAAACTCTAGTCGGAAGCAGAAGCGGAAAGCCAAGCCAGCTGCTCTTGGAGAAGCCTTGGCCGTGACTCAAGAAAAGTTTAAAGGGAAACCCAAAGGGTCTTGGAACCCTAAGAAGGTGAAGGACAAGGAAGGGAATGACGTGATGAATTTGCCGTGCCACATCCACACGAAGAAAGATGAGGAGGGTAAATTCATTTATCCGAAACATACCACTCGACAGTGTCGGCTCTTGATCCAGCAATTCCAGGGGAAACAGCCCAAAGATAAGGAAAAGGAGTCGGGTAAAGTTGAAGACAAAGAAGATAGTGATGATGGATATCCCCAGGTCAATTCCACCCTGATGATTTTTGTTGAGGTAGAAAGCAAAAGTCGTTTGAAAGTTATCAACTAAGAGGTGAATATGGTTGCTCCGGCAACACCCAGTTACCTGAAGTGGTCTCAGACTGCCATCACATTCGACCAGTCCGATCATCCGACACACATAGCAACCCCTAGGAGGCAAGCTTTGGTGGTCGATCCAGTCATCGAAGGCACTCGACTGACTAAAGTCTTGATGGATGGTGGCAGTGTCCTGAATATATTGTATGCAGAGACGTTGAAAGGGATGGGCATTCCGATGTCCAGACTCAGTACCAGCAACATGAGTTTCCATGGAGTTATTCCTGGAAAAAAGGCGGAGTTACTCGGCCAAATTGCTCTTGATGTGGTTTTCGGTGATTCCAAGAATTACCGCAAAGAAAAGTTGACGTTTGAAGTTGTGGATTTCCAGAGTGCCTATCACGCTATTTTAGGCAGGCCAGCTTATGCACGTTTCATGGCTCGACCATGTTATGTGTACCTCAAATTGAAGATGCCTGGTCCCAAAGGTGTGATCACTATTACTCGCAATCGGAAGAAGGCAGAAGAGTGCTTTCAGAAAGGTTCAAAGATCACCGATGCTCAGATGGCAGTGGTAGAGCTACAGGAATACCAGAAAACTGCAGATCCGAGTGATTTGTTGCGAGCCAAGAAGCCTGCTACGGAATCAGCGTTTCAGTCGTCCGGTGAGACAAAGCCGATTCACATTCACCCGACCGACCCCAGTGCTACTCCGACTCACATCTCGATAACACTCGACTCCAAATAGGAAGAAACGCTCGTCCAGTTCCTCCATGAGAACTGGGACATCTTCACATGGAAGCCTTCTGACATGCCGGTTGTTCCCAGGGGACTGGCTGAGCACCGTCTACGAGTCGACTCAAAAGTGAAACCTGTTAAGGAACACCTTCGACGGTACGACATCCAGAAGAGAAAGGCCATTGGCGAGGAAGTGGCTCGGCTCTTAGCAGTCGAGTTTATCCGAGAGATTTACCACTCCGAGTGGCTCGCCAATGTTGTCATGGTCCCCAAGAAGGACAAGTCACTTCGCATGTGTATTGACTTCAAACATATAAATCGGGCCTGCCCGAAAGATCATTTTCCTCTCCCCCGCATCAACCAAATAGTCGACTCGACTGCGGGATGTGAGCGCCTGTCTTTTTTAGACGCCTATTCCGGTTACCATCAGATCCATCTGTATGGACCCGACGAGATCAAAACATCTTTCATCACTCCATTCGGGTGCTTCTGTTATGTCACCATGCCATTCGGCCTCAAGAATGCCGGAGCCAGGTTCATGAGGATGATTCAGAAGTGTTTCTCACTCAAATCAGTCGGAATGTGGAAGCATACATGGATGATATTGTGGTCAAATCATGGAAGGGTTCCGACCTGTTGACTGACCTTGCTGAAACATTTGCCAACCTCAGGAGGTACGAGATCAAGCTTAATCCATCAAAGTGCACATTCGGAGTTCCTGGCAGAAAGTTACTCGGTTATCTCGTTTCCGAATGAGGAATCGACGCCAACCTAGAAAAAGTTAGTACTATACTCCGAATGAAATGCCCTGTGCGTGTGCACAATGTCTAGAAGCTTACTGGATGCTTGGCCGCTTTAAGTTGATTCATCTCTCATCTCGGTGAAAAGGCATTGCCTCTTTACCAACTGATGAAGAAGTTAGACAAGTTCGAGAGGACTCCCGAAGCTGATGCAGCGTTTGCAGAGCTAAAAGCCCTGCTCTCCACCCAGCCGGTGCTTGCTGCCCCGATCAGCAAAGAGCCTTTGCTACTTTACATTGCAGCCATAGGACAAGTCGTCAGTACAATACTAACGGTCGAGCGGGAAGAAGAAGGGAAAGCCTTCAAAGTTCAGCGTCCAGTATATTATCTTTCTGAAGTTTTGACCCCATCAAAGCAAAGATACCCTCATTATCAGAAGCTTGTATATGGTATTTATATGACCACGAAGAAGGTTGCTCACTACTTCTCTGACCATTCCATTAGTCGTCAGTGACGCTCCATTGTCAGAGATTCTACACAACAGAGATGCAACTGGTCGAGTGGCAAAATGGGCAATTGAACTCCTTCCCTTGGATATCAAGTTTGAGGCAAAGAAAGCCATCAAGTCCCAAGCAATAGCAGACTTCATAGCCGAGTGGGTTGAGCAGCAACTGCCGACTCAAGTTCACTCAGAGCACTGGACCATGTTCTTTGATGGTTCTAAGATGCTGAATGGTTCCGGTGCTGGGGTAGTGCTGGTTTCCCCCCGAGGAGATAAGCTCAGATATGTGCTCTAGATCCACTTTGATTCCTCCAATAACAAAGCAGAATACGAAGCACTTTTGTATGGGTTGCATATGGCCATTTCACTCAGCGTCCGTCGCCTCATGGTCTATGGCGACTCAGATTTGGTGGTTAATCAGGTGATGAAGGAGTGGGACGTCAGAAGTCCAGCCATGACTGGTTATTGCAATGCGGTGAGAAAGCTAGAGAAGAGATTCAAGGGGTTAGAGCTTCATCATATACCCCGACTGAAAAATCAAGCGGCTGATGATTTGGCAAAAATAGGTTCCAAGAGAGAAGCCATTCCCAGTAATGTGTTTTTGGAACACATCCACACACCATCAATTCAAGAGGATCCTTTCACTGAAGAAGCCCCACAGCCGAAAAGTGTTATAGATCCGACTGAAGTTGAAGTCCCAGCTGTGGTCGACCTGATCATGGAAGTTTTGGTCATCACTCCCAATTGGACGGTGCCGTACATCGCGTATATCCTAAGAAAAGAGCTCCCAGAGAATGAAGAAGAGGCTTGACACATCGTCCATCGATCCAAGGCCTTTACTATGATAAAGGGACAATTATACAGGGAAAGCACGACTGGAGTCAGCCAGAAATGTATAACGCCAGAAGAAGGTCAGATAATTCTTGACGATATCCACTCGGGGACCTGTGGTCATCATGCATCCTCTCGGACCATTGTGGCTAAGGCATACCGAGCGGGATTTTACTGGCCAAGAGCAAATGAGATGGCGAAGGAGATAGTCGATAAGTGTGAAGGATGTCAGTTTTATTCCAATATGTCACACAAACCCGCCTCAGCCTTGAAGACCATTCCACTTGTCTGGCCCTTCGCTGTTTGGGGATTGGATATGGTTGGACCACTGAGAACTGGCAGGAGCGGCTTCACCCATGTACTGGTGGCAGTCGACAAGTTCACTAAGTGGATTGAAGCTAAGCCTATCAAGAATCTTGATGCCGGCACTGCTATCAACTTCATTAGAGAGTTGATATTCAGATATGGAGTTCCGCATAACATCATCATGGATAATGGGTCAAACTTCAATTCCGATGAATTCAGAGCCTTTTGCGCCTCTCAAGGCACACGAGTCGACTACGCTTCAGTCGCTCACCCCCAGTCGAATGGACAAGCAGAACGAGCAAATGGTCTAATTCTCAAAGGACTGAAACCCCGGTTGATGCGTGATCTCAAGCATGCAGCAGGCGCATGGGTCGACGAACTTCCATCAGTTCTTTGGGGATTGAGGACCACTCCTAATCGGTCGACTGGGCGAACTCCATTCTTTCTGGTCTATAGAGCTGAAGCAGTTCTGCCGAGTGACCTGCTTCACAATGCACCCCGAGTCGAGCTTTACTCTGAAGACGAAGCAGAACAAGCCCGGCAGGACGCAGCCGACCTTCTGGAAGAAGAAAGAGAGATGGCCATGATCCGATCGACTATTTATCAGCAGGACTTGCGTCGATTCCATGCCAGAAATGTGAAGAGTCGAGACTTCCAAGGAGACTTGGTCCTTCGAGTGGACCAACAGAAGCCACACAAGCTCGCTCCTACTTGGGAAGGTCCCTTCATCGTCACCAAAGTTCTCCACAATGGAGCGTACCGTCTTTACAATGTCGATCGCCCGATCGACGAGCCACAAGCTTGGAATGCGGAGCTGCTCCGCCCCTTTTATACTTAAGTACTCACTCGGATGAGATGTAATAAAAGTACTTCTGTAGTTTGTTTATCAAAGACAAGAGTGTTATAATTTTCCCAGTGATTTTTGTTACTTTTGTTTGTGTGAGAAATCCCCCAGTGGGTGGCTTAGCTGCGAATCCGTTTCGCCTAAGTTTGTAAAAAAAATCCCTACCGAGTGGTGAGCCAGCCTCCCACTCGGGAGCTTAGCTGCGAATCCATTTCGCCTAAGTACTTGAAAATCCTACGGAGTGGTGAGCCAGTCTCCCACTCGGGAGCTTAGCTGCGAATCCGTTTTGCCTAAGTACTTGAAAAATCCTACCGAGTGGAGAACAATCCTCCCACTCGGGGGCTTAGCTGCAGTCCAGTACTCGCCTAAGTATTTAAAAAATCCTACCGAGTGGAGAGCAATCCGCCCAATCAGGGGCTTAGCTTCAGTCCAAGTACTCGCCTAAGTTTGAAAAATCCTACCGAGTGGAGAGCAATCCTCCCACTCGGGGGCTTAGCTGCAGTCCACTACTCGCCTAAGTATTTAAAAATCCTACCGAGTGGAGAGCAATCCTCCCACTCAGGGGCTTAGCTGCAGTCCAGTACTCGCCTAAGTATTTAAAAATCCTACCGAGTGGAGAGCAATCCTCCCACTCGGGGGCTTAGCTGCAGTACAGTACTCGCCTAAGTATTTAATCCCTTCCAAGAATGCACGTGCAAAACAGAGCATTTGGAAACATAGGATTTCAGTCAACCTGGGTGTTTGGCTCACATGAATTGGAAGAATAGAGGAATGGAGTAACAAAGTGATGCAACGAGTGTACAACCTCTTTGGCATAGCCTTGTGGACCTCAGCACCATTGGGTTGGACGTGGAGGATGGTGATGATGCTGGTGTGACTGTCGGAGGCGGGGAAGAAGATCCAAGGCCTCTGGAAATGGCGCCGAGGGTACTGCTCCGCTGTGATGGACGGTTCCGTTGTTGGAGCAGCTCCGCTAAGGTGTACGGCGACAAGGCTGAAGCATGACAAGACAGACAACTTTAATCTGAAGTGGGACCCTAATATCACCTGCAATAGATGATGTAAAATACACCACCAAAAAGTGCTAGATGTAAAACGCATTAGCCGCGCCACGGACGCTCCGACAGATGCTGTAAGTACTATTCACTCTGAACTTAACTGAAGAAAATGAACTTCACAGTCGTAACTGAATTTTACTGTTGAAACTGATTGAACTAGTAATAGAGCATTGCAATAGATGTTTAGGGCGTTCGAGCACTAGTAGTAGAGAAGCAGTGATCTAAATCAGCAGACGCTCGAGCAGGGAACGCACTAGCAGAGAGCAAGTCGTGCAGTAGCACCGTGAGCGAGTGCTAAAGAAGCAACTCTTGTAGCTGCCGGAGGTCGTGCAGCAGCAGCAGCAGCGCAAGCGAGAGCAAGAGCAGAGCAGCAGCACGAAAGAAAGAAGGAGTAGTGCAGCAGCGCGACCGATAGCAAGAACAGAGCCGCAACACGAGCGAGATCCAGAGCAGCTGCAGCTAGTGCCGTTGTGGAAGTCACCGCCGAAGAAGCAATGACATGGGGGAGAGACGCCGTGGATGATGTGGCCGGCGACGGTGCCGTCGATGGAGACGCCATGTCTACTTGGTATCGAGCACCGGCAGCCCTGCGAGATCGAATAAAAGATAAAATGCAGCCGTGAGTGCAGAACCTCATTGGTGGCGCCGAGTTGGCCTCGGCTTCATCGGAGGAATTGGTGAGGGTGCTGCAGTTCCGGTGGGGCAGGTCAAGACGATGCTGTGGGGATTGAGGTGGCGCGATAGATGAGGCGAACATCAGGGCAGCTCCTTGGAGGTGGAGGACGGGGCGGCTGATCCGGTGGGACGACAAGATCGACAACGGATCCTTATCCGGTGTGGTGGATGAGGGACGGTGAGCTATTGCGGTGGACGACATAGTCGGGGAAGAGTCTCCGGCTGGGCGGCGGTCGGGAGGCCGACGGAGGAGCGTGGGGTTTT
>NC_057795.1:200116199-200127471 GCF_018294505.1 Triticum aestivum
TTGTCTGAAATGTAGGGTAAGTTACCAGCGTACCCCCACCAGTTTTGACACTGCGACGTGGAGCTTCATTTCCGGCTGAGGGGTAGAAGGGGGATTTCACGTGTCTGGGCTGCGGGAGCAATTTCGGATGAGGAGGAAGTTCTCGCACGCGTCCAAATTTCGGGATAACAAGGTGCAGCGCCCGGTTGAAGAATCGGGAGTTTCAAAGTAGGTGAGACAAAAGATACTCGAGCTTGAAAATTTCGGGATAACAAGGTGTGGATTCCTTGTTCGGCAGAACAAACTTAATGTGTAAAAAGAATCATACAAGACACAAGAGAGTCATATCCCCTTTTACTATATTGCTATAGATGCCATTGAAAAAACTACAAGAAAAATGTAAAAAAATCGGGAGAACATGATTACCCTGCACAGTACCAAATCGATTCGCACTTCCCTCAACAACAACAAAAAACAAATCAATTCCCACAAAAGAAAGAGTAATGTCCCTTTTTATATGATTACAGATGCCATGATCTCGAATTTCAATTTTTGAGTCCACGTTATGTTGAATTTGAATATATCATTAGGTGACCTTGCGGTTTATAATTGATGTAGTCATACATTTTGATCTTCCATCATATATGAACATTTTACTCCACCATGTGAACATATATATTGTCGTCTACCATATGGACTAAATTTGAATCAATTTTCCTTATTTGAATATGATTGTTGTCAAGTTATACAATAATTTAAGTATTATCTTGATAACAAAAATACATGCATATAGCAGTAATCATATTTCACTATGAACTACATGTACCATACGCTCTCCAATTCAAATATCTGTACCCATTTTATGTTGAATTCAAATCATAGTACATTATTGGTCTAGGTAGCGAGATGTTCGGGATAATCTAAACCATGTTTTCATACGTATAATTTTTGGCTAAATTGGGACAAGTTTTGGTATAAGCCTCTTGCAAAACTGGAGGTTCTCTCAACAAGCCTCGTGGTTCCGAGAGGGAACGTGTCACCTTTGTGTGCGAAACGATATACGCTGCCTCCCCCCTGATTTTATTTACAGAGGCAACATAGAACTATATGAGTGCCCTGTTAAATTTTGGAATTATTTCGGGTTCATTTGGCCTTTTTATACATTAATTGAGTTTCTGGACTTTTAATGTGCATAATCTAAATATGAATTGCATGCACATGCTCCGGTGCACCAAAGTGGGTTGAAAAATCACATGTGTGTCCTTGGTTGAATTTCTAGGTCCCATGGAAGAAATGAGAATGAAATTCAAACATCTGGGCGTCATGACTCTGCCGAGAACATCAAGAAACTTAGATTTTAAATTCATGTAAATCCAAAACTCGGCTGGAAATCGTGAAACTTGGCATGGTGTCATGTCATGGCACAAACATGTTGTGGTAAAAAATTGGGCCGATTTGGAAGCTCATGGTTCTAAGAGGGAACGTGCCACCCCCCCGCCCTTGAGTTTCTTAACAAAGGCAACATAGAACTACATTAGTGCCATGTTAAATTTTGGAATTATTCCGGGTTCGTTTGTCGTTTTTATACATTAATTGAGTTTCTGGTCATTTAATGTGCACAAGTCAAATTTGCACTACAAGCACATGCTCTCGTGCACCAAAGTTGGTTGAAAAATCACATTTGTGTCCTCGGGTGAATTTCTAGGTCCCATGCAAGAAATGAGAATAAAAGTAAAACATCTAGGCATCATGGCTCGGCCGAGAACATTGAGAAACTTGGTTTTAAAATTCTTCTAAATCCAAAACACGTCTAAAAATCATGAAACTTGGCATGGATGTCATGTCATGGTACTACCATGTTGTGGTAAAAAAATGGCCGAATAGGAACATATTTTGGTATAAGCTTCTTGCAAAATGAAGCTTCTCTCAAGAAGGCTCGTGGTTCTGAGAGCGAACGTGTCACCTCTAAGTGCAAAATGATATACATTGTCCCCCTTGAGTTTATTTAGAAAGGCAACATAGAACTACATGAGTGCCCTGTTAAATTTTGGAATTATTCCGGCTTCGTTTGGCCTTATTTACACATTAATTGAGTTTTTGGTCATTTAATGTGCATAGTTCAAATTTTAACTACAAGCACGTGCTCCCGTGCACCAAAGTTGGTTGAAAATCACATTTGTGTCCTCGGGTGAATTTCTACTCCCATGTAAAAAATGAGAATAAGATTCAAACATCTGGGCATCGTGGCTCGGTCAAGAACATTGAGAAACTTGGTTTTAAAATCATGAAACTTGGCATGGTGTCATGTCATGGTAGTACCATGCCGTGGTAAAAAAAATGGCCGAATAGGAACAAATTTTGGTATAAGCTTCTTGCAAATCGAAGCTTCTCTCAAGAAGGCTCGTGGTTCTGGGAGGGAACGTGGCACCTTTGTGTGCATAATTCAAATTTGAAATACAAGCACATGTTCCAGTGCACCAAAGTTGGTTGAAAAATCACATGTGTGTCCTTGGGTAAATTTCTAGGTTCCATGCAAGAAATGGGAATGAAATTCAAAATTCTGGGCGTCGTGGCTGGGTTGGAAACATTGATAAACTTAGTTTTCTAATTCCTGTAAATCCAAAATACGCATGAAAATAATGGAACTTGGCTTGGTGCCATGACATGGCACCAACATGCTGTGGTAAATTTGCAGTCCGATTTGCGAAGGCGCACACATTAACAATCAACAAAGTCATTTTGGAACAAATGTTGTCACGTTACAATCAGAAACACAAGTATTATTGAAACCGTGGGCGTTCTACTTACTAGTACCATTTACGTGCCGCCACGCGTCCCCATTTTTTATTAGCTAGGAGGCACCGTGCAGGGTAGCTATTTGAGTACGAGAGGCGTGCGATCAGACCCCTGCGCGTGCTTATCAGGAGGAGAGCCCTTTGACCTCCATCTGCCGTCCACCTCTCTCCCAAGGTCTCCATTAATGGCGCCCGAGCCTCTGTTTAATGACGTGGCTATGTCTCACTCGACTGAGATTTAAGAGAGAAAAAAAATAAAATCTGACAGCACGGATCTTGATGTAAGATCCGACGGACCTATATAGCATCTACTACGACTTATAGCAAGACTGATGAATATATAAGGACGAATTTTTTTGATCAAAGAAGGGCTTGCCCCTTCTGATTTTCATTACTGAAAACCACCACAATTCACAAGAAGTTTAGCACAACTCCAACTAACACGAAGGACTAAAAGTACCAGATTGAAATCGCAACATCCCAAGAGGCCAACAAAGGCCAAACATCCGCGCTAGAACCCAACATTTCACAACCGACGACACAATCCACATCCTAAACCGATTATTACATCAAAAGAAACCAGGAAACTGAAGGAAGCCCAGCAACAACTAGAAGAACAGCAACGCCAGGGTCGCCACAACAAGAGTTTTCTTCATTCCAGCCTCGCAACATTGATCTTCCACAGAAAGATAAGGATGATTAATTGTCTTACATAATTAGAAAGATAATTAAAAAAGCCACATGCGGCTACCCTCGAAATACACAAGGGCAAAAGAAGAAGGAAGACAAGGATCTGGCTCGCTAATCTCTACTTTCTTGATGCGTTGCTGCATGCCGCAGGAACTAGTCTTCCCGGTGAGCGGCGATGAGCTCTTTCGTGTCCTCAAGATGCTGCTTGAGAACATCCACGGGTTCCTCCACCAGCCTTTGGCGCTTGTTGCGGAGCATGTCATTCTCGTCCATAAGTTTCTTGACGATGACGCCGGTCCTCTTCAACAAGGCACTGGTCTCCTCCTACTGGTCTGCACTTCGGACGATCTTCTCCCTCAGCAGGTCGCGCTCGGCCCGGAGCCTCTCATTGCCCTCCCTTAGTTGCCGGATGACACCGGTAGCCTTTTCAAACGAGACTTTCACATCGTCCTGCAACCTCGCCAAGCCGGAGATCTGATCCATCTAGCTATGGACGATTGTATGCATGCACCTGTAACAGTCATCGCCTGGCCGCGAGAAATTTTCCTAGGCCGCCGCGGCGCGGCGGGACATATCTGCTGCATTCGTGGCGCGGCGGGACATCTCCGCTGCTTCCGCGGCGCGGCCGGACCAGTCTGCTGCATCGACGGCGCGGCGGGACCTCCATTCTGCGTCAGCGGCGTGGCGGGACCTCTGTGCTGCTACTCCCGCGCGGCGGGACATGTCGGTTGCTCTCGCAGCGAGGCGGGACATCTCTCATGCTTCCGCTTCCATGCTCGCCTCTCCCTGGTGGCAATCTCTCGACCCAGAACTCACGCTGGCCATGGCAGACGCAAGGGAAGGATGCTGAATGACTTCTTTGCTTTTGTGGATGAGGAGTTGAGGAGGAATGTGCAGTCATCTTGGCATACTAGTATTTATAACCGAGTACTAATACGCTCCTAAGTGGGAAACCGTTTAGGTTGTGATCGGTGTGAACAGGTTTGGAATTCAATATACTAGCGTGGTACTAATACGCTCCTAAGTGGGAAACCGTTTAGGTTGTGATCAGTGTGAACAGGTTTGCAATTCAATATAGCGTGGAGTAATTTGGAATGTGACGAGACGCAAGCTCAAAATTTATTGACGGTTCTAGTTTCGAAGTGCGGCACTATTCCCGGATGGAGTACTTCTTTTTCTACTCCCTCCTTTCCAGTTTTATAGGGCTTATCTCAAAATTTTATTTTTTTCCATTTTATAAGGCTCAATTTGGTTGTTCCCCAACATATGTTCTGATTCCAAGGTGCATTAAATCATTGCATGCAAGTATTAAGAGAAAATTGACCAATGCATGAACTTTATGCATGCATGCATTGCAATTAATGCATTGATAAACATAATTTTTTGAGAAAAACAAGAGCATTAATTAGGTGCTTTTGCAAACTAGAAAAAATATTCCACCACTCACCATAAACCGGAAAGGAGGGAGTACTGTTGTGTACGTGCAATAACTGGCACCGTCGTGTACATATCTTACGGTTAATGGGGCGTTTGACAGGAATAGCCGCGTGGCGAGCTCTAGGCTAGTCCTTTTTTCAGACGCATTAAACCTATCTCTCGGGACTTCTCGCATGCACCATCGTGCCACCCACAAAAACTTGTACTCTGAGTTTAGTAGTACGTTATACAGGAAGAGAAGAGGTGCACGCACACACTCGTCCTCTCACACACGCGTCTGTTTTTTCTCGAAAAGGAGGATGATGACCCCCGGCGTCTGCATCTGGGAGTCACACACGCATCTGTAGCTACGAATTGTAGTGTTCTCAACCATCCGATTGGCTCTATCATGGATGTACCTATATACTAAAACATGTCTAGATACATCTATATCTTGACAAATGGAAGGCATGTATTGTGGAATGGAGGGAGTGCTTGTCATCAAAATGGATAAAAAGGGATGTATCTAGAACTAAAATACGTCTACATACATCTCCTTTTATCCATTTTGATGACAAGTAGTACTTCTTACCCAAAGGAACTTTATATCCAACAGACACAAAATATCCGTTCGACTGTTGGAAATTACTGATCTGATGTCGAAGTAATTGCTGCTGCGCCACCAAAACCCATCATTTCTTAAGATAAAGTAGACCAAGGTAATCCCTATATTAGCATATTACTAAGATAAACAAAAGGCACTGTCGAAACATTTAGGACGTGAGCTTGTCAATCTGAATGTGGAGGGACACAAGCTTAGCCCCGGCCAGCAGCTTGGGTGGAACTGTCAAGAAGGTCAGCTCCTACACGTCGACGTTGCCGGGATCCTTGCTGCTTGTCACCTCCATTTCCACCTTGACGGTGTCGGTCGTGCCTTTGGGATCCCCCGGCGGGCCGTTCGCCCATAGCTTGGCCAAGTAGTGCGGCAGTGGGGACGCCCCCGCTCTGATGCAGACGACCGACACGGCGATAGGCGCGCCGATGTCGAGCACGCCGCAGACCAAGAAAAATGCGAGGCGGTCCTCCTCCACGAACAGCAAGAGCCATGGCTCCGACAGTGGCACTTGCAGCTGGAGCACCTTGCCGTACTGGATCCTGTGCACGGGCATGGGATGCGCGGTGCTGATGTGGTGGTAGAGCGCCGGCGGCGGGCTGTCGTAGCCGCAGACGGGCACGGGGCATTTGCAGGGCGTGAGCGGACACACGCTCTGGTGATCGGCGAGCTTGTGGTAAGTGACGTAGAGCCCACAGCCTTCGTGCGGGCACTCCACCCTCACCGACGAAAGGACGGAGTCCACCGCCATGTTCCGGACATCGAAGCCACCACCGCGCTCGCACTTCTGGCACTGCCGCTGGTTCCCGAGGCGCTCGACGCGGCAGTCCGCGCAGGCTAGGTGCCCTCCCTTGCATTGCAGAAATCAATCCAACAACACATCAATCAAGAAACCTGCACCTTGCTCAATCAGCCGAACGGACGAGGTGTATTCGAACCTCATACACTGGAGGCGTCAAGGGGCGGAGACACAAGGGGCAGTGGAGCATGGTGAGGTCCATCAAGACCTTAGAGAGCTCCATCGCCGGGTCCTGTTCCTGTTCGGTCTGCATGATCTCGCCCTCCTCGTGCACAACCATCTCTCGTCTTGGGCCGGGGTATTACAAAGCTTACCGTCACATATTTTATACTCCCTCCGTTCGGAATTACTTGTCTCGGAAATGGATGTATCTAGAACTAAAATACATCTAGATACATCCATTTTTGCGACAAGTAAGGCTGGCCATAGTGGGAGTAACATAAGTAGTATCATGCACTTGGGACTCGCAAACATGCTTATGTGGCAGGCAATTAAAGAAGAGAGAGATGGTTATAGTAACATAGGTAGATACCGTAACATAATAAATGTGATGCTATTATATGGCATGCATGGCAATAAATGGGACCATCTATGATACTAATCTATGATACTATGCACTATAGAGGTATTAACATAGACTAGTAATGTATGCGTGTTACTAGTCGAAGTTACTCCCCACTATGACCAGCCTAATTCCAAACCGAGGGAGTAAGTCTTTGTAGAGATTTCACTAGGTGGAGTACATACGAAGCAAAATGAATGAATCCACACTTAAAATGCATCTATATACATCCGTATGTAATTCATAATGGAATCCCTACAAAGACTTATAATTTAGCAATGGAGGGAGTACTACTTCAAGGTGCATTAAATCAACACATGCAAGTACTATCAAAAGAAGAGTCATGGCATGCATGCATGCGTTGTAATTAATGCATCAGTAAACGCAAATTATTGAAATATATCGAGTGCAGTGCTTTGATGTGTCGTGTCAACTCATACATCAACAAGAAGTTTGATTATCCTCTCCCTCGTGGACTTAACTGCACCTGCCTTTGGCTATATGACAGGTTGGCCACACACCTGTTGGGCCCACCTGTCATACACGCAAAGACAGGAGCGTCCCTCCCTCACCCATGAGCATGGTGGCTGGCAAGACTAGGAGAAGCTTTCCCTACACGCTCTCCCTCCTGCACGCGGTGGACATGCAGCAGTTCAATCGGTGTCAGATGGCCAGAAGCGTATTGTAGTACTCCTCCAGTGCAGTAGTACACCATCATTGTTCGACTTCACGAAGAGGCGAAGAGCCAAGCGCAGCCCGGTCGCTCGTGTGGCAGTTTCATGTGTAGAGTAGTCTAGATAGCGTGTACCGTGCCTGTAAGCTTAAAATCGTTGGGGTCGGCTCCATGCTATGTGGCCGTCATGAAGTTTTTTTAAATTAAAATAGTCTTCTAGCCCTACCTGTCACCCTGGTGATTGTAGTTTGCACGCTCATCTGGTCAAGACAGGAATATACATTTTAATTTGTTTTTTTCGAAAAGGGGGGACTCCCAGGCCTCCGCATCAGAACGATGCATACGGCCACATATGTTTTAATTTGTGGTGGGTAAATGTTAGAGGTTGCAGCAAATATATTGTACACTGCGGGTCTTTTAGCCAAGTTTAGAGGCAAGCATGTGGGGCCAGTGCTATGATGTGTCGCGTCAACTCGTAGAACGAGGAGAAGCTTGATTTTACTACACGCCTTCTCCCTCGCCCATGCGCGCGGTTGCTCGCAAACGAGGACAGACTTTTGCTTAGTAGTAGTACTTCTACAACAAGCTATCCGTCCCGCTCGCGGTGGACGAACATGCAGCAGTGGATTCGACACTGTAGAAGCAGTAGTAGTAACATCATTGTTCGTCTTCTCGAAGAGGCGAAGAGCCAAGCGCAAACCGAACATTGCAGTTGCGAACATTGGAGCACGCATATAGCCAGGCTCTTGCATGAGAAAAAATTGCTATGTGAGCCCACTATTGTACTAGTATGTACAACTACTTGCTAGTATAGCCCTGTAAACCAGAAAGGAGTATTTGCCCTTCTAGAGATTTCAACAAGTGACTAGACTACACCGAGACGGAGTACATACGGAGCAAAATGAGTGAATCTGCACCATAAATAAATACATACTAGTTCTATCGTTTTCCTCTCCGAGGTGCACAATATTGAGTATACTGACTAGTCTCTTTTTGACACGCATTTACGTTGTTTTTTCTTGACACAGTACGGACGCAAGTGCTCATATACACGCGCACACACTCACCTCTATGAACGCACACACACACAACACTATCATCTTGAAATTTACGAAGTCACCATAGGCACCTCGTCGTCGACGGGTCCATAGGTGCTTGAATGCCGAGGAAGAGGGTAGCGGTTCTCGAGACATTGAACGGTCAATGATGCATCCTCAATTACATGCAGAGGTAATTAATTGGAGAAGCAGACTAGAGCAAGCACGATGTGAATGCAACAGAGTTTGGACTCTCATATAATAAAGGCGCCCCACCACTCCAATCCATCTACTCCCAAGTCTCTACGCAACACTGCTCACTCCAATCCAAGACCAAGTGACCAGAAGCCACAAGCACCTATGGAGGCGATGGACGCGAGCGGCAGTCGGCTGTGCCAAATCATCCAAGGCGCCGGCCTGTGGCCCCGCACCGCGCAGCATTTCCAGACGATGCTGGCGACCACATGCATCGTAGCCCTCGCCCACGCCGGCTTCGCCTGTCGCATGAACGACATGATGGTCAACTCCATCCGCAAGTTCACCACCGTCAAGAAGCACGCGGACGACCTTGTCGTACTGCTCCAGCCCACGCGCCCAGGCTCCTCATTGCCTACCACCCTCATCGGCCTACATGGTGACGAACTCTTTCAAGCCCTGGTGGCCCTGCAGGTGCCGGAGGTCACGACAAAGAATGTGCACCTCAAGGCCGCGCTCGCCGCGCAGCGCCTCGCCATGCAAGAAACCGTCGACCTGCACATCCACGTCTACGAGGAAATCGTCTACATAGGCCACTACAAGGCAAGCGAGGACAGAAAGACGTTGGCCTTCTTCCAGCGGCTGGAATCTTTGGACACCATTGTTCAGAAGCACGTCGACCTGGCCACAAAAGCCGCTGCTACTTAGGCGTCGTTCAGTGGGCCGGTGCCCTGAGTCGAGGAGGTGGACATCGTCGATGGATGCATCTCTTCTTCTTGCCTCCTGTAACCAACACTGCATTGCCTCGTGGCCTTAATGTTTTATCAGTATAGTACTCCATCCATTCCCAAATATAAGTCTTTCTAAAGATTCCAGCAAGTGACTACTACATACGGAGCAAAATGAGTGAATCTACACTCTAAACTATGTCTTCATACATCTGTATGCTGTATTCCATTTGAACTGTAGTATCTAAAAAGGCTTATATTTATGAACGGAGGGAGTATATGGCATTTTTTATTTCAGTTGTAACATTTTCACTGTGAGGTGGGGCCGCAGTTGAGCAAACCCACCCCACCCACCGGGCATCGGCCAAGTTTAGAGTTACTAGAAGAGAGAAACGAGGGAGGAGAGTTAGCTGTAGCACGGACGCTGTTGTTAGATGGGACTCGTGTTTATAGAATAGGAGTACTGAGCACTCGTGCCTCTTTTTTTTGAGGGAAAAATTAGTCGTATGTCTAGTACCACTAGTTGGGTGCGTGCGACCTATAGCTGTCATCACTTAGGTCTACTTTTCGAACCGCGGCTACGCTTCACGGTACATATTTTTTCACGCATTTATCCTCCTATATGTACTCCTAGGCTATTTCCACATGCTCCCATTCGCCGACATGTGGGACATAGAGCATCTGGGTCGTAGTGCATGCACAACTCGGAGCATATGCCGGGGTACTTTACATTTCAGACCTCACGAATTACATGCAAACCCCCCGCAGAAGAATAAATAAATCAATGAATTACTACATGAAACCGGATTATTTTCATGGAAACCGGAGCACGTTCATTAAATTTTGGACATAACACATTTATAAAAAATGACCGGACCTAAACCAGTCTAAGGGCCTCTTTGATTTTCCCCCAAAAAAGGGCCTCTTTGATTCGCAGGATACTGAAAACACAGGAATGGGGAAAGTATGATGGCGATGAACCGAGACGAGGAGAACTCTAACTCAGTTAGAGGTTAGAGTTAGATTCTAACCCTGAACTAACTCTAAACCAAAGAGGTGTATGGATGGCAGGGTTAGATTGACAATAAATGCTCTATCTCAATCATTTGACTACTTTGGACCCTATTTTTAGTCAGACTAAAATAACTCCCTTGGATCCAAGCACCCTCTTGGTGTGGCTGGCTCTTCTGTGGCCTCCTCCCGCTCACAATTGACATAAACGAACCATCTATACAAATCAAGCATGCAAAACATGATACTTTTTACTTTGTCCATACAAATGAGATATCCCACTTAAACATACAAGTCGTCAATCAAGCTATACAAAAAAAACACTTCATGAAACAAAGAATGAGCTAACTCATCACGGAAGTCGTTCACGATAGGGAGGGAGCCCGGAGCCCCTCACGCACCGAGGGAGGAGCTCGCCATCGTTGCTCTGGAGGAAGGCTCTGTAGAGCCCAAGCCCCGGGAACCCCTCCGACGCTGGCCCTTGTGAGTTGAGGTCGAGATCGGCATGGGTAGTAGGGCTGCTTGCCGCCGACTGGGAACTTAATCTTTGGGCCTCTAGAAATAATGCAAGCCTATAACCAAAATACCTAGAAAGGTGAACTGAATCTTTGGGCCTCTAGAAATAATGCAAGCCTGAAACTGAAATACCTAGATAGGTGAACTGAATCTTTGGGCCTCTAGAAATAATGCAAGCCTGAAACTTAAATAGCTAGAAAGGTGAACTGAATCTTTGGGCCTCTAGAAATAATGCAAGCCTGAAACTGAAATACCTAG
>NC_057795.1:200127816-200137155 GCF_018294505.1 Triticum aestivum
TGAATCTTTGGGCCTCTAGAAAGAATGCAAGCCTGAAACTCAAATACCTAGAAAGGTGAACTGAATCTTTGGGCCTCTAGAAACAACGCAAGCCTGAAATTGAAATACCAAGAAAGGTGAACTGAATCTTTGGGCCTCTACAAATAATGCAAGCCTGAAATTGAAATACCTAGAAAGGTGACCTGAATCTTTGGGCCTCTAGAAAGATTTATTACCTCCTCAAGCAGCATCAAAAAATTCCATGCGTGCACCACAAATCTATAGCAAGTTTGATCAGGATCTACTTTTCCAAATCAGAATTAGCGCTAGAGCAAGCAAGATCAATGATATGGCCGTGTGACAGAGAAGGAACGAACAAACTCACCCCTCTCGTGACCTCCCTGGTAGATGCGCCGCCGCCGCGCACGATAGAGGGAGAAAAACGACTAGTGAAGGGGGAGCGGGGCGACCTTCGAAGGTCGGAGGGAGAGGGCGGCTGGAGTAGGGCAGCAGAGGCCTGGAGGAGAGGGCAGCCGGAGGAGAGAGAGGGCGAGCGGCGCTTGGGTGGGCGGCTCTATGGGGAACAGAGAGGAGTCGTGCGAGAGGGGGGGGGGAGTGATCTGGTGCGGGCAGGTGAGATTTTTTTAGGGGAGCGATCTGGTGCGGGCAGGTGATATTTTTTTAGTTCTCTTTTAGTGGGCCCGAGGATAACTAACCCAATTAGAACCTCTCCACCGGGCTAGCTTTTTTAGCTGGGTTAGAGCAAACTAGCTCAAACTAACCACTCTTGTTTCAATAATTTGAGGCTATTTCAACCCAAACTAGCTCTAACTCAGGGATCCAAACAAAGAGGAGTGTTATTGTACATGCTACAGTGTGGACCGTAGCACATTGTTTTTTATGGCCATATCACCACATTGTTTTCTACTGCTGGTTCACTGGGCTACCGTGGTTCACACGGCTGGTTCACTGGGCTGCCGTGGTTCGCACTCCTCCGACCTGAGTAGTACTCCCTCCATTCCTAAATATAAGTCTTCATAGATATTTCACTATGGACCACATACGGATGTATATAGATGAATTTTATGTGTAGATTCACTCATTTTCTCCGTATGTGGTCCATAGTGAAATCTCTCCAAAGACTTATATTTAGGAACGGAGGGAGTAGTATAGTACTAGTATATACCGCATCATTCTTTGCTCCTTCTTACTACTCCGACATGTGGGAGAGCCAGCATCCGGGTCGACCTGTCGGAGCGCCAGTAATTCATGACTATAGTGAGTGGTCATATCACAAGTCTTTCCAGCAGTAACGCGCCGTCAAATCGCACAGCCCCACTCGCTCACCCTCCTCGCCTCTCTGTCAAACCGCCTACCCAAAAACTGCCGCGCGTAGTGCCCGGGAAAAGCCCCGCCCTCAACTTTTAACTATGCAAAAATAGTTCGAGCTTGTTTGTTCTATATAAATACAGTACTTACTGTATGTTTATTCACCCGTGGGGTTGTTCAATGAATGGAGGGGCGGGGATCACAAGTGAACAATACTACCTCTGTCTGGGTTTATTGGTCCCCATTGTATTTCGTGCCAAATTTTGACCATAGATTAAACTAAGAAAATGTTCACGCATGTCACCAAACATTATATTTTTCAAAACTATGTTCAAATACAAATCCAATGAGATAATTTTTCTTGACATGCATTAACATTTTGTTAGTTAAATCTTTAGTAAAAATTTGGCACAAACTATAAAAGGGACCTATAAACCAGGACGGAGGTAGTACTGTAGTTGTAAGTAGGAGTCGTAGAGTAGTCACCTTAAATAGAGAGTTTCTTTTCTTTAATGCCACGTACACAAATTGAAACGCTTGTTGTGGAGAGAAAAAAGATAATCACTCCACTATATATGGACGCAGGGGCCTGAGCGCTTGCTTTACTAGGGTTGCTCTCTTCATTCTCTCATCCTCTCTAGATATAAACAACACAACGGTAGCGACATTTTCTCTCTGCTCACCGCTGGTCATAGATCCAGCCGGATCCCTTTAGCCAGTGTGTGTAGAGGACTAAAAGGTGCATCGTTCACGCGGTCATCGCCGCCGAGGGAGGAAACCCACAGCTGCCAGAGGGGCCCGATCCTCTGCCCGTGCCGTTCTCTCCGACACAGCGCCGGCTCGGGAGGTCGTCCGACCCTTCTTCCTCCCTGCCGTATTGTCCGCAGATCCGACCTGCCGCCGCCAACATCCCGGCGACCCTCAGATATAAGTTCTTCGAAAGAGGCCTTGCTTACTGCCCCAGCTCCCCACGTGTTTGCATGTGCATCTTTTTCTACTCCCATCAGCTCTTCCAAAGCCACCTAAATTTTTAGTATTATTAGAGGTAAAGCTACTTCATGCATTCGTATCTAGGGCTTTGTTCAAACAACGAAGAAAGGGGGGAAAGTTGTAGCACGAATCTAGGACTTGATTCAAAGAGGAAATAATATGGTGAAAGTAGTAGAGACCGGATACCCAACCGGTCTCTTGGTTGAAAAGGGAAATAATGGGAAAACGCAGTACAAACTGGATAAGGAACAGATCTATTATTGGTTGAAAAAAGGATAGAAAGTGGCGGCTGGTGGACAAGTCAACAGAGTATGTCCAGGATTAGATTTGCTGCCATCACATAGTAAAAGGTCTCCAGGATTAGATTTGCTGCCCTCACATAGTAAAAGGTCTCAGGATTAGATTTGCTACCCTCACATAGTAAAAGGTCTCAGGATTAGATTTGCTGCCCTCACATAGTAAAAGGTCTCAAGATTAGATTTGCTGCCCTCACATAGTAAAAGGTCTCCAGGATTAGATTTGCTGCCCTCACATAGTAAAAGGTCTCCAGGATTAGGTTTGCTGCCCTCACATAGCGTGAACAAGCTCGGCATCACCACTTTATGCCTCCTTGTAGGTACATTGTGCTGATGCGTCCACTGTCGCATGTCCTTATACCAACCTTTTGCTGTTTTTTTGCGGGTAAACCAACCTTTTGCTATAAGGGCGCATGTAAAATGAAGCGATCACACTGTTACCTTAGGGACATGTCTAACCAGTGTTATTGTTAATATAATGCCTCCAGTGATAAGATGCAATTAAACTGTGTTACAAATGGCACTCTTGCTGTTTTCCCCAGTATGATAAGTAAGTTGATCCTTCACGCTGCTGAGTGTCCTGGTGTCCCCACGGTCCCATGCCCTTAAACCAACTCTTTAGCTGCTGTTGATTTACTGTGTCTGGTAAACAAGCAATGCCACCATTAAAGTAATCCCATATCTAAGGAATCTCGTTGTTGATCGTAATGCTTCTGGTAACATGAAGCATTGCTGACGTTTTAAAATTTCTACTGTGCTTGCGTGATTGCCATGAACATAATTAAGATGCTTCTTTTCATTTTGTATATGTTTCATATATTCTTATTGACCAGCAACTGTTTACTTTCTATCATTTTGTGCAGATAGGGATATCCATTTCACCTTGTTGCTATTGTGACCTTTTGATGAACTGCACAAAACACTTTTTTTTGAATGAGTGTCTTGTGCAGCTCAACTAAAATGTCATGTGGGCAACATCTCTCAATTTTGGTGGAACTGCACAAAATGGGCACAAAATGGTTCAACTAAAGCGAAATCATGCTCTCCTATCTCCTTTTTTGTGCTATGCAAACATGCTGTGCAAACAGGAATACTCTACTACAGATGTTGTGACGGTCAAGAGCATTCGCCAAGTTCTTTGATTGTATGACATGGCTAGCCAAGATGGATTTAATCCCGATATTCACTTTATCAAAAGGCTCTAATGGGTTGGTTCTGAATCTTGCAAGCTGGGAATCAGTGAGATGTGTAGGCATCTTTGTTGTACTTATTATTTGAATCTTATTTGTTGGTTCTGAATCTTGCAAGCTGGGAATCAATGAGACGTGTAGGCATCTCTGTTGTACTTATTATTTGGATCTTATTTGTTGGTTCTGAGCCTTGCAAGCTAGGAATCAATGAGATGTGTAGGCATCTTTGTTGTACTTATTATTTGGATCTTATTTGTTGGTTCTGAATCTTGCAAGATGGGAAACACGACATGATGATGCAGAGGACAACAACCATAACAAACAGTTCAAACTTGGTAGTATTATCTTTGTGAAAGTGTGACAAATGTGCTGATCGTGTGCGTCCTGAGAATAATAATTCTAATTGTTGTGCATGTTGATCCCATGGCACTGATAGAACGAGCCAATGCATCGCTTGTTTTTATAAATTTCTATTAAAGCTAATTAAATTTAAGTAAAGTGACCACTAACTCCTGTTATTACAGTACCAATACAGACCCGCTCGTGAACCGACGTGTGGCCGGAGTAGGTTTCTTAATGGAGGCGTTTGAATGCGCCGAGGGTGCATCTTCTGCTGGGCGTGCAGCAGACGAGGGAGGGGTAGTAACTGTTGTCGCCTGTACACACTCAGCTTACTGTTGAATCCAGTTCCCCAAGAGCTGAAAAACGAACTGCTGCTGCCACCTACACACTCGTTCATTTGAAGAGACTCCAATGGCGATCCGAGGGGTGAGCCTGCTGGATATGGACTTCAGCAAGGAGTTAGTTCGCCGTTCAGTCCTATGGCTGCACCAAGTTGAATGTGATGTACACCAACGATACGGACTCGATGAAGCTCTGCCTCGCCTCAGTCCTATGGCTGCACCAGGTTCTGGAGCATTCGCCCGTTTCATCGGCAGCGCCGACTGCACCTTTGCTACGGTGGAGAGAAGGAAGAACGCGACGATTCGGCCATCTGGTGCAACAAGCTTGTCGACATCCAGAAGCAATACAAGATCATCAGCAACGGGCAGGAGAAGGACTCCGTGGTTGACCTCGCTGAGACCATCATCGACCCCTGATATGCCAACATGAAAGAAGATGACCTGAACACGTGGGAGGTACCTTTGAATCTAGCCTACATAACCTACGCGGCCAAGGACGCATACACATGCTATGACATGTACAGGCAGATCTTGGACATGAGGGCGTGTCTGCTTCCCGTAACGGACGAGTAAATGGACAGCCGCAACGTCATGATCAAGCGTGCCAGGAAGGTCTAGATGTTGTACTTTATCTGTTTATAAGCACCTTTATCATCTGAGTGTTTCATGCATTAGCCTATGTGTCGTAATTATCTGTTTTGTCCGAAATATTTCTTTTAAGAACCCATTAACCTGATTGCTTTTTTTAGTGGCTACTTGCTTATGTATGTAAACTAGTTCACTTCTCCGTAAAAAAACTAGTTCACTCGGCTGCCGTGCTTTGAATCTCCTTCCTCCCAACATATTCCTCTCCTCAGGTGGACCCAGCAGGTCTCTGAATTTTCTCCCACTTTCTTTTTCGATGTAAACTAAGTTTTCTCCCAGTACTTTCCCCTAGAACCAACTCAACTGTCCCACGTCTAGCCTAAAAATAATAATACCCCACATACTATTAACTCATCAAATTAAAATGATATTTTATTTCGTAAGTTGAAAGTTCTTGAAAAATAATAATAATAATTGTTTATATATAACTTGCCAACTTAACTCCTAGTGATTGCGTACATAAGCTTGCAAAGATTTTACTGACGTGCGATCATGTGTTTATGTTTTTATAACATTTCTCCGTCTAGCCCAACATGATATTTTCACCCAGCCCAACAAGTCCGCGGATTTCGAGAAAAATGCAAATGGGATTTAAACGGGCTGCATAGATGCTACATCATTGTTTCATCCAGCCCACCAAATGGACTAAAAAAACAAATGGACTGGCTGACATGTGGGCCAGTAGGTTGAAGCCTAAGAAGGCGTTGGATTTACATCCGACGGCCGACATTCTTCTTCAATCTCTCGTCTTCTTCCCCCAGCGCTGCCGGAACCACCTGCTCCAGCCTTCGGCGTCCAACAGCGTTGTTTTGCGCTCCTCAGCGAAACGCTACCCCGCCAACGGCCAGGCCATCCCTCCACTCCGCACCTCCTGTTATTCTCTGCCGAGTGTAGGCCCACCCCGCACCCGAACCAGTCAAGTTTCCCACTCCTCTCTGTCTGCGACTCCACTGTCGCGTCTTCCCCATCTCCGGGTCATTCCAGTCTAGGGCCTTGCCGTAGTCCACCGCCTCGGTGCGCTCAGCGCGACGTGGTCAACATACAAGAGTCATCGGAAGAGGACTGTACGTGGAGAGCCTAACGGCTGGGACCCACGAGGTCCATGGTCACACGCAAGGAAAGTTCCTCCATATTACGCACTGTACGTGGGAAGTGCTTCTGTGTTTCGTGAAAACGCCCCCCTGTTGACAGGTCGGACCCACCAGCTATATCTTCGCATGCAAGGAAGTGCCTCCTTATTACGCACCAAAAAATGAATACCCCCTGCTAGCTGGGACCCACCATAGTGGGTGGATGACTTGTGGGCCTACTAAGTTGACGAGGACGGAGGGCTTTGTCAACATAGTCAATATGAACGATTCTAGCTCCAGTGACCGTACGATGTCCATCCAACAACCATAGTGCTTCTTCAACCTCTGGTCTTGTTGCTCCAGCCGCCCAAAGCAGAGCCGGTCATGCCGCGTGCTCCTGCCTCTCGTGGCCGGCTGTGATGCCGTGGAGGCCTCACCGCCCCCTAATACTCCCACCGCTGGCCCAGGGTATCCCTCTACTCACCCACACCCCCTGTTATTCTGCGGTGACAGCAGCCTCACGCCGCGGCCGAACTAGTGAACCCTTGTACTCCTCTCCGTGTGGGCATCCACTGCCACGTCTTCCCCGGCTCCGCATCGTCCCCTTCCTAGGTCTCACCGTCGTCCACCGCCTTGGTGCTCTCGGTGTGGTGTGGTCAATGTGGTCAATGACCGACTTCCATCAGAAGAGTACTGTACGTGGAGAGGCTAACAGCTGGGCCCAAGGCCATAGCCCAACTTTTTTGTGATTTGCCAAGTAAGTCGCTTTGTCAGGCCTGTTGGGCTGCAAATCTTTCAAGACAAGGACAACTTCATTCGGCTGGCCGAGAAAATGGCCTATCAGTAATGAGAAATGGGTTGTACATTTTTAAAACACATCAAACCGGCAATTAGTTTCAAATATCTTTTTTTCATTTCGAGATTTTAAATTACATTAATTTTTATGCATGGAGAATTTGCTAGATTTTATATTGATATACATTTATTTTTAAAATCAGTTTGAATGTGAGTCGAAATTTCGGGATAAAAAACAGTTCGGACCGCACCGAAATATGCAAAATTTAGTATAATTTTTTAACCGTGGCCACAATATGGGCTGTAATGCTAACAAAAAGAATATGGGCTCCAAAAAAACCTTAAGAATTAGCAAATGGGTTGTAAATTATTAGAAACAATGGAAGATGGGCTGTATGCTATTTTCCACAGATTTGAGGCTTTCCAAAAGAAAAGGTTGACGCACAAGCAGTGACTGTTGGATGGCCATCCAACGGCCGTCGTGCTTCTTCAATCTCTGCTCTTCCTGCTCCAGCCACTCAAACAAGCACCAGAGGGACTGCCTGCTCCCTCCTCCCCGCGGCCAGCTGTGCTGCCGCGCAGGCCTCACCGCCCCATCATACTCCCATCGCTGGCCTAGCCATCCCTCTACTCACCCACACCTGCTGTTATTCTCTAGCGACGGCAGACGAACCAGTAAACCCTCGTTCAGTCGTTCTCCCCTCCACGTGGGAAACAACTTCTGAGTCTTCCCTGCCTCCATGTCGTTCCCTTCCTAGGCCTCGCCGTTGTCCACCGCCCTGCTGCTCTCGGCGTGGCCTGGTCAACATGGTCAACGACTGACATGCATCTGAAGTGGACTATACGTGGAGAGGCCGACAGCTGGGTCCACGGCCGCATGCAAGGAAATGCCTCCTTATTACCTGCAAAATAATGATTCCTCCACCTAACATCGGGGACCCATCGAAAGGGCCTCAGTATTTCGCGTTAAAAATGTTACCACCGCTGACAGCTCGGACCTACCAGCTATATCTTCGCACGCAAGGAAGTGCCTCCTTATTACGCACAAAAAAATGAATACCCCCCCTGTTAGCTGGGACCCAGTATAGTGGCAGGCTGACTTGTGGGCCTACTAAGTCGACGGGGACGGAGGGCTTTGTCAACTTAGTCAATATGCACGATTCTAGCTCCAGTGACCATACGATGTCCATCCAACGGCCGTAGTGCTTCTTCAACCTCTGGTCTTCTTGCTCTAGCCGCCCAAACCAGTGCCGGTCGTGCCTCGTGCTCCTGCCTCCCGTGGCCGGCTGCGATGCGACGGAGGCCTCACCGCCCCCTACTACTCCCACCGCTGGCCAGGCCATCCCTCTACTCACCCACAACCCTTGTTATTCTGCGGCGACGGCAGCCTCACACCGCAACGAGCCAGTGAACCCTCGTACTCCTCTACGCATGGGCATCGACTGCCGCGTCTTCCCCGGCACTGCGTCGTCCCCTTCCTAGGCCTCGCCGTCGTCCACCACCCTGGTGCTCTCGGCGCGGCATGGTCAACATGGTCAAGGAATGGCTTCCATCGGACGTGGACTATACATGGAGAGGCTGACAGCTGGGTCCACGGCTGCAGCAAGGAAGTGCCTCCTTATTACGTGCAAAATAAGTATTCCTCTAGATGACAGTGGGGACCCACCAGACGGGCAACCATATTTCGTAAAAAAAATGTTTCCCCCTGACTGCTGGGACCCACCAGCTACACCTTCGCACGCAAGGAAGTGCTTCCGGGCAAAAAGAAACAAAAAAATGATTCGCCCCCCTGACTGTTGGGACCCACCAGCTACATCTTCGCAGGCAAGGAAGTGCCTAACAGTCGGACCCACCTGGTCGAAGCGTACGTAGCGTTGTCATCCTAGCCGCGAACGTGTACGTACATACTGGTCATTGTAGAGGCGTGCACGTGTCGTAGTAGAGGTGCGCACGTAGCATCTACACATACGTACATCGGCCAGGGTGCAAGAAAGAAAATACGGCCACGTACATACATACGGGCGGGGTCTCGAATGCCTACTCGCGCATACGTACATGGCTGGGTCGTAATGGAGAAACAACATCGTTGTCGTGTTCATGGGGAGCCAACCGGCTGGGTCGGAGCAGAATGCGTGGTCGTGTTCATCTGGAGGGCTTGGACAGAACAGGCGATGGAAACAAGGCCTGGCATACCGCACAACGGAGGAAACGGCCTTGTGTTCGACCGGCCACATTTGAAACGGGGTCCCGTTGATCGGGAGGGGCCTGGTGTACCGGAAAACGGAGGAAACGGACCTCCTACGGTCGAAACGGGGGTCCTGTTGATCGGGAGGGGTGTGGCGTACTGCAAAACGGACGGAAC